>NC_079448.1:31967856-32002856 GCF_903798145.1 Danio aesculapii
TGAAATCAGGGTGATCCCAAACACAACAAAGGAAGCAAAGGAGTTAGATGATTACGCATAACTATTTTTTCTTAGATGTTTTGTTTTTTGATTTGGTTGTATATAAAAATCTGGTACAATTGCATGTCAGCAGTGCTTTTACAAATATATTTACTATTATATTTAGCTTATTTTACCTGCTGTATATTACTTTTCTGACCTACTTTTCTTATTTACAGTACATATAGGTATATTTATTATGTATATGTAAATACAACCCTATAAAAATACAAATAATATATAAAACTAACAAAAAACAAACATATGCGTGTGGGTTATATTTTTCTCATAAATGTTTTTTGTTAGGTAGGAGATGCACTGTTTTCTTATTTTTCTTCTTTTACGAATGAATGAACAGTATATGGATTGTTAAGCACAATAACAAGGCAAAAAGCCAATATTTGAAACAGAGCATAGCATGACACAATGCACACATAAACCGCTGCAGGCAATATAGCAAACGGGTCACGATTACACATCTTTGCATGACACTACGGTGGTGGGATTCATGCTTTTCTTAAAGCTTAATGTAGCATTTTCTCTTTTAAAACATCAATGTGAAGGCTTGCACACACGCATACCAAAAAAAGAGGATTGTGAAGTCTAGAGCACCCTGCTGATATTCATTTTTACAAAGACCCACACAAGCTATAGAGTATTACAGGGTGCGATTCTGTAGATTTTATTTTTTTTCTTCAAAGTCTGATTCTATAACACATTTATAGGGAGATTAGCCTCAAATAACAAACCACTGCTGCAGCCATTGCTGCTTTTGTAATATTTTAGTCAGATTTTCGTCTTTAAAGAGTTTATTTTAGCAGTGTATTTTAACAAATTTAAATTCAGCAATTTTTACGTACAATGACACCTTCAATTTTAAAGACAAAGAATTATGCAAAGGCTGTAAAAGTGACTGTCTTCAAACTAAGTGGATCCAACTGACAAGCAAACACTCCCTAAATATGAGTGTTTAATTACTTACTCTGAGAGCCCCCAAGGCAAAGCGTTGAGATGATAAAAAATGTGCTTTTGTTTAGAATAATATCATGCTTTGCATCAATCAAGTCATATCATAAACATTGCACTGAATATGAGAATTATAGCTGAGTTCTCAGAGCCTAGAATAGCATTATTTTGTGAGAAACCCAATTTTCGTACTATTGATTCCCTGACAGAAGGTGAGAACCATAAAGAGCTATTCATCCTAATCATGCTGTAATGAGTTCCAGTTTTTTCTGTAGAAGAGCGATGTGAGTACCAACAGCAGAGATGGAAACGTGCAATGTTTATACTTTTTATTACTGTAACTTTTTATCCTGTTTGTTTATTTTCATCATCGTTTAACTATGCTTGTAGCTGATATGACATGCATATAATGCACAGTGCTTCAGAATTACATCAAGCTGACATTTTGTTTAGGATTTTAAGACTGTCAAATATAATGTGTTCTTATACACTTACAATATTTCTCATCTGTGTTTTCCTCTACTTTTTAGACCAGTGGCCAGAATAATTTGAAAACATTAAAGTTGGCATATGAATGCGTTTAAGTTGTTTTCATCCAATAGTCCTACCTGATTAGTTTGAAAGTAGAAAAGTGGCACTTTTAATACTTGTAAAGACAAGCAAAATGCAAGCAGGCGAATAGTACTCAAATATATTGATATATTGTCTTAACCCTATCCAACTACTGCAACTACTGGTTGCCCTCCTGGCATTGGTTTTTAAATGTTTTGAAATAGATTTGCCTATTTTCTTATTTTATATTTAGTTTTTTAAAAAACAAAAACTTTTTAATTTGAGTTTGGATTTTGGAGTCACCTCTTTGTCATGTGGAGCTTTACAGGGCAATACCCGAGTACCATTGAATAATCAAACCCATGTTATGTGGCTTACAATAGTGTGACGGCAATTAAATTAAAAGGATATGGACGGCAAACACAATTATCTGTATTATTATCTATACTTTCTCATAACATATCGCGTAACAATTATATGTTCAGTCTGTAGTTGGAGTGGTGGAGAGTCAGTTTTTTTGGGGGGCTGTTTGATCTCAATTTATCAAAATAAATTATGGAAAAATGCACGTTAGCCACATTTCCACTGTCGGGCCAGTGCGAGCCAGGGCTTTTATCGGGCCGGGCCATGTCAATAGCCTGGGAGCTTGAGCAGTGTGGCTGAAATCATGTTGCGTTTCCACTTTCGGGCCATTAGCTCAAACCCTGCTCTCAGAATGCCCCTGAATTAAACGTCACACAACCCGCCCAGTTCAGCGGAAACAGGCAGATCAAGGTCAGGTTTGGGTGAACACACTTTCAATGTATGGACAGAAATCTCTTAAATTTGATTAAAAAAAATTTTACACACTGCTTCACCAATCAAATTTGAGCCATGTCTCAAAATCTTTGTATCATTCACAATTCAAGCAGACAATTTTTAATAACACATTGTTTAAAAACCTTCAAATCCGGCCTGTTCAAATAAATAACCAACTTTTATAGGAATGCTCAACACATGGAAAGACTGCTCATGGGGTAGCTTTGCTTTCAGTGTGAGCCAATTGCCGATGCCAGGATATATCTGAAGCTGGAATCAGTCAGTGGGACTAGAGGAGATGTGTCTGCTGAAAGTCACTCAACATGACAAAGCACCTCTGAACAAAATCAGCCAGAGCCCTGCAGAAAGCTAGCAGAGGTCCAGAGCACAGCTTCCAAATTGCAACAAATCCTGGAGATTCGCTCTGGGATAGTCTGTTCTCTGATGATTGCCTGAGGATTTTATTAGTTTTGTACCAAACGAAAGGAGTTTAGATGCATCTTTTCTGTGTGTGTTATTTAGCTCAATTACTAGACAATGTGGCACAACAAAAAGCTTTTTACATAATTACTAATGGTACAAAAATACTGATGGACAGACTCAAAAGATGTGGTTGCGACTTTTTATTCTGTAGAGAAATCCTCTTTGGTATTATTATTAAGTGTGACCTTAAATACATTTCAGTTTTCTACATTAAAAGGGAATGTTGCACCCCCAACCCCTTTCCTAATACACACACACACACACACACGCACACACACACGCACACACACACACACACACACAAACACACACACACACACACACACACACACACACACACAAATTATATTTATTTACTCAGTCTCCTGTCATCTAAGAAGTAGGTGACTTTCTCTCTTCAGCAAAACATTAAAGGGCACCTATGGTATCTACTTTTCAAGCTGTTTGGACAGACATATGTGCATGTATGGTGTATAGACCGTCATATTGGGGTGATATAAGCACACCCAGTGCTTTTTTTTTTCAATTTAACAACATGAAAAACGGTGGTCCAATTGGAGCGGTTTTCAGATCGACCGCAATATTGATTGACAGGCGCGTCATCATATCCTCAGTTTGTCGATTCACGTCCGCCATTTTCAGCATGAGTCGAAGCGATATCACTTAAGGAACACCCTTGCTCTATTTTTAGATGCAAGGCTCATTGGGCTCAACACAAGATCAATATTCTCCACATTATCGCTCTAATCGGAATTATTGGTTGTATCTTTAGGTAGGTTTGCAAACATGTGTACTTCTCATTGAGTCTACTTTATACTTCAGCCGTTTGCATTTCTTGCGATCACAGAAGCTCCCTGTGATCTTGACGCTGTGCCATGCATTTTAGAATTCTAAACATAGGTTTCTATCAGGGTACACACAACAGCGTGACGATTCGGGACACTTCATGTTTCTGCCGCGCCACAGAGAGTGTCTGGTGTGCCGTGTCGCGGCTTCGAGCGACGCATCCGGTGCCTCAGTCAAAGTTTATTCAGTGTGCGTGGTTATTAGTCTCGGTGTACAAGCTCGGTACTTTAAACTAGCACACAGTTGGCTGTAAAACTATACAGACACAAATGATTTTGTACTCTCTGCTTGGTCTGTGTTCGAGTCGTATATGTACAACTGATTGCTGATCCTCTCACTCCTGCTCCTTCGCTCAGTCTGTCTGTCTCTGTTGCAAACGCAGAGTGGGTGAGCTCATGGCCCCGCCCCCTTGTTACGTTGGGCGAGTAGCCGAAACTAATCTACATTTGAAGCAACACACCCCTAAATCAGCGAACTGTGGACACGCCCCCAACATGACACTTTTTAAGACATTATAATAAAAAATCTGAATTGTGTTTTGAACTGAACCTAAACTGGCACACTCAGAAGAACCATAATATTAATATTAAATCATAAAAAAGAGGTAAACTATGTGCCCTTTAAAGAAAATGTTTAACTGAAACCATGGTAGTTGCACTTCAGAATCACAGATACAGGCAACAGAAAATCCTGGTGAAGCTAAATGAAATAAAGAACAAGGTATACAACATCATTACAGTCTACTGTACATCATGCAAGATAACTCAAGGTAATTATATTGTGCAGTTTCAGACCCATTGCTTAAATTAGAATTTGTCGATTCACCTCACTTTAAATCAGTTCAATATTTCTTCAGGAGCTGTTGGGGTTAATTCTGTGTTGCCTGTATCTGCTGTTTTGACTCAAAGTAAATTTTATGAATCAGTAACGTCCAGAAGTTCAGCTAAATTGCATCTTTAGTGTATTGTATGGTCAAATATTATATAGCCTCAGGCTTTGTATAACAACAGCAAATTCTAATTGTGTTGTACTATCTTATTTTTTTATTTCTGCCATTTATTTGAGAAGTTTACTAGCAATTATTTTTTTTTACTAGCAAGTAAATAAATTATTATTGCAGAGCAACACAACCAGCATGCAGAAGTATAAATGCATGACAACACGCAAGACATGCACCATAGGTCACGGCAATCACTCGACGTAAAAGTATAAATCAGGTTTTAACATGAATACTATAATATTGCCCAATAATAAGCATAGCCCTACATTTATAAAAAAAAAAAATCTCCCTAATATTTTCTACTTTGCACTCAACTGTACGTGCAATGATGACAAATATCTAGCGATTTTAATTAGGTTTTATCTCATATCTTTTCCTTTTGAGCGATAAAACCGCAGATAAAACTGCTGAGCTGATAAAATGGCAGCAGGATTAATTTGGATCCCCACACACATACTGTATCAGAGAGACGCCTGTGCACAAAGAGAGATTGCATTCTAACGTTGTGCCTAGAGATAAAAGTTGAAATCTCAGGAGACAGAGAGGGGAAGGGAAAGCCAGCAAGTCGTGTATATATACATAATATATATATAAATGCATACAGCCTTATATATATATATATATATATATATATATATATATATATATATATATATATATATATATATATATATATATATATATATATATATATATATATATATATATAGATATATAGATATATATATATATATATATATATATATATATATATATATATATATATATATATATAGATATATAGATATATATAGTGTAATTCTGTGACTGGTCCCTTGGGCGATTGTACAGGAGGTCACAGCGCACATGCTAATTGAATGATATACACGTGAACAGCTGCTCTTTCCTCCTCTTTGCTTGATGCTACTGTTAAGATTTTGTTGTATGAGCACTTGACTGACCTGATGTGTTATGTAATGACAAAACTGAGTCGTCTAGCAACTTCGTTTAACAGTCTGGAAAATAAATCAGCCAAACTCTAAACAAATCATTAGAGCAATTTCATGCAAATGTCAACCTTACCATGAAAAAAAATAAGTTTTCACCAAAATGGTAAAACCCTTTCTAAGTTTTTTTTTTTTTTTTTATGTAGGCTTGTATTTGTTGCAACATAGGCTCATTCTGAAAACGTAGCCCTACACATTTCTTGAGACATTTCAGAAGTACTTTAAAACATCTTTAAAAGAAACGCTACAGGGCGGTATGACGCCGTTCCTTTTCTCGCTAACAAGCTGACCACTTACCTGCATGCGGATGGTTTTTCAGCTGTTACCAGTTTGTCCGGTAGGTCAACATGTACGTAGGTGGGCTCGAGATGCAGAGAGGAGTTGACTGTGACAATGGGGATTGATCGGTCCGTTGGTCAGTCAGTCAGTGAGTTAGTCAATGGATTTACGTGAGAAGAGCAGGTGTGAATGTCACTCGTGAGAGAAATTTGAGATCTGAAAAACTGTACACAGCGGCGGAGAGGTGTCACATCTATAACTACGCTTTTTCTTCATAAATACAAAAATGTAAAATGAAATAAAATCAATCATCTTTGTTTCATTTTGTTTAAAAAATAATATTTTTTAGTCAACTCGTCAACCTTTTGATTAGCATTGTTTCTTTTGGGTTGAGCAGTTTAATTCGCTGAATTTTTACAGAGTATGTTGTATACTGTGAACTTATCTGTGAATGCACAGGGCTTGACATTAACTTACAGCCAGTGTGGCTTACAGTTTTTTAACATAACTAGCCACTCACCATTTCCACTAGCCACAATTTTGTTGTTAGGAAAATATATATTTATATGCATACATGACTTTGGCATGCTAAAATTACTTGTGTTATGTCCACAATGAGCTCAATGAGCATGTGGTTTCATAGTGTCGCATTGCAATTAGTTCTTGTTTTACATGACTTTTCAGGTCTCAACACTAAGGATTTACCTAATTTTTCTCTGGCCACACCAAAAATAAACAAATTAATGATTTTTTTTAACCACACAATTAAAATAATTAAAAATGTTTAATACACGCAAAATATAGCTGTATACATACACTTTTTATTCAACAAAAACTTTTTTTTTTAAATTGACATTTTAATCACAGTTGCTTCATGCAAGGAAATAAGAACACTCAAATATTTAAACAGTAGCGCGCATCACATCACCTGTGCCCATGACATTAAAGCCCTCGTCAGTAGCTATATTTCTATCCAAAGATGCGAAAATTAATTTATGCGCAAAACTGGAATTTCAAATAAAAGACGTGCGAATAAATCAGCATTTCTATCCAATGAGTTAAAGAGGACAAAAATCGTCACTTCCTGATTAACTGGCATCAAATATCAACAGTCAAAATGGAATTTACTGCGGTAGAAGAAGCTGTGTGAATTTATGCTTTGAGTTTTTAGTGCAAATGTCACATCCATAACGCTGGAATTGCTCATTTATTTTTATATTTAGGCAGATTATTTATATTAAAGAAAGTTTATATTTAGTAGAGTTTTGACATATTCAGAGATGCTTATGAAAAATATTAGTAATGTTTTTAACCCATGGGATTCAAAATTTAGGATTTTTCTGAAGCTCCTAAATAGTGACTATTTTCTCAGTACTACACACGGCTTTGATCACCCTAAAGTGCCTTCTGTAAGTAATTCATGTAGATTTGTCAAAAAAAGAGCTCACCTCTTCACATTGTGTTAAAATTGCTTAATGTTAAGAACTTAAAAGCGCACATCTTGTCTTGGCAGTCCAATGTGGAGCTTAAAGTATGGTCTGAGATTGCTGGTGATCCATAAATCCAAATGAAAAAGTGCAAGGTGCTAAAAAGGGGAGGCAGGAACAGGTTATTAAACCAACAGCCATGCTCTCTTGAGATCTGTGCACCTTGCAAATGTGTAGCGCCCGTTTAAGCCCAAGTTTTCTCTTGAGTGATTGAAATGTTTCTAGCTGTTCTCTAACCCTAATTTAGCAGCATGAACTCATATGAATCTAGTACAACCTGGATGGGACAGAAAGATTTTAATATGGGTAGAAACATAATGTACGTATATTATTCATCCCAGATTTAAGATTAACGCAGACATTCATTTCCTGCCCTCCATGTTGTGTCATTGACATTAATGAAGTATGTGAATTCTTTTTTATATAAGGGGATAGAAAGCCAACTATGTAAATGTCATGTATATAACCTTACCCAGAGGCACAGTTAGGTCAAAGCAGGATGTGTAGAATGAAATGCAGCTGCCTGCTTCAGTGGGAAGCAAAATCTGTTTATTCCGTTTGAGTTTTTCTGGATTACATTTTAATTCTGCAATCTATTTTAATATAATTTTTTTTACAATTACATTTAACTATTTTAGATAGATGCAACTAATTATTTAGCAACTAGTTCTACAAATTAAATTATTTTAATGTTTACTCAAATTCTCTGTTTCATCGTTATAATTTTTTTCCAAAGAATTGTGCAGATTTTGCATTATATCTACAGTCCATTCATTTATTTGGTGAGTAAACGTATAACAATTGAACTAATATACAGTCAGTATATGTTGTATGAAAAGAATTCATAGTGCTTCACTTTTTCCAATTTTTTTTTTAATTTTACAGCCTTATTCCAAAATGGATTAAATTCATTCCTCAAAATTCTACACACAATACCCCATAATAACAATGTGAAAAAAAATTTTTTTTGGAAATTGCAAATTTATTAAAAATAAAAAACCTGAAAAATCACATGTACAAGTATTCACAGCATTTGCTCAATACCTTTGGCAGCAATTACAGCCTTAAGTCTTTTTGAATACGATGCCACAAGCTTAGCACACCTGTCTTCTGGATTTTTTGCCCTTTTTTCTTTGCAGTACCTCTCAAGCTCTATCAGGTTGGAAAGGAAGCGACGGTGTACATCCATTTTCAGATCTCTCCAGAGATGTTCAATAGGATTTAGGTCTGGGCTCTGGCTGGGCCACTCAAAGACATTCACCGAGTTGTTGTGAAGCCACTTGATATTTTGACACCACGGAAGAGCGCTGGAGCTCAGACAGAGTGACTAAGGCCCTCCCTGACAAAGGCCTGATCACTTAGCTTAAATGGCGTCCAGCTCTAAGAAGAGTCCTGGTGGTTCCAAACGTCTTTCACTTACAGATGATGGAGGCCACTGTGCTCACTGGAACTTTCAGAGCAGCAGAAATATTTCTGTAACCTTCCTCAGCCTTGTGCCTCAAGACAATCCTGTCTCTGAGGTCTACAGACAGTTCCTTTTTCTTTATGCTTGGTTTGTGCTTTGACATGCACTGTCAACCCTGAGACCTTATATAGACAGGTGTATGCCTTTTCAAATCATGTCCAATCAACACAATTTACCACAGGTGAACTCCAATTAAGCTGCTGAAACATCTCAAGACTGATCAGTGGAAACAGAATGTACCTGAGCTCAATTTAGAGCTTCATGGCAAATGCTGTGAATACTTATGTACATGTGATTTTTCAGGTTTTTTATTTGTAATAAATTTGCAACAATTTCAAAACAATCTTTTTTCACATTGTCATTATGGGGTATTGTGTGTAGAATTTTGAGGAAATAAATGAATTTAATCCATTTTGGAATAAGGCTGTAAAATAATAAAATTTTAAATAGTAATTTTTATTTTTTATATTAACATTTTAATATTTATTTATTCATTTTTATATTAATTTTATTTGATTTTACATGAGAGAAAAGAGAAAACGAAATGGCAGTTCGATAGTACATTATTCATTTTGTGTTTAATAGAACAAAACCCTTGAAAGAAAGTTCACTCACAGCAATTCTTTTCCCTTGAAGCGCTGTCTAATACAAAATTAATGTATTTCCTAAAAATTGTCTCTGTCTGACATCTACATCGGCCTGTAGCCATATTTTTTTTTTACATCTTTGGCTCACAGTTGTAAATATGAACTCATTTATTCAGCATTTAAGGAACTTTGGATGCAGGGCTTGCCAAAAAGCATTTTTAGCTTTAACATGTTTTAAAAAATCGATTTGATTTTGATTTTTAAAAGCCATATGAGGACATGAGGACATTGAAACAATACAAAGATTGGTCAAAATATGGAATATTGAAGAAAAGACTGTTGCCTTTTCTTCCATATTCCATATTTTGACTAATCTTTGGATTTTTTCAATGTCCTCATGTGTATAATGAAGGCTTAATATGCAGGGGTGCAGCTCTTGATCTCATTTTATTAATTCAATATTTATGTTCAGAAGTTGCCAAAAAACAGTTCACTTTGCATATTACAAAACCTGATAATCTAAACAATAATCAGTAATTAAATCGAAACATTTTAAAGATTTCAGTCTTTGAAAGAAATCTAATTATATTGAAAGAAATATTGTAGTCGTATTAATATCTGGAAAATAAGCTATGTTTTTATCCCTTTTCTTATCTGTTTTATATGAGGTTAGTCCTGTTTTATATATAATCTTTAGAAATAATATAATCACATATATATATATATATATATATATATATATATATATATATATATATATATATATATATATATATATATATATATATATATATATATATATATATAATCTAAAGCATTCCTTCTTTCTCCCATTTTTTTTATTTTTTCTCTTTGTATGATGTATTGAAAATGTATTGTTATGTGTGTATTATTGTGAAAATTCAAGACATAATTATACTTTCAAAAAAAAATCAAGATATCAATCGTATCAAAATAAAAATCTGTAAATCAGAATCAAATTGGGATATTTGAATTATATCTTCTGATAAAACAAACAGAAACTAAGAAATTGATTTCTCTAAAATATATATTTTTTTTAAGGCTGCCACCATTGTACACTTTTCTATCATCATTAATACCTTACATTTTGTGAAATGTTCATCTGACTGTCATAATAGGAGTAATTAAAATTAACAATTAACTGTCTGGTTTGAACTTTCACACAGGAGCAAAGAAATTGCCTTTGAACCTGAAAGAAATAGAGATTTTACAATTATTGTGCTAATTATTACTATCGATTGAAATGACACATTTAGTGGTGGAGCATTTTGGCTACATTTGGTCCAGCCCTACCCAGACTCCAATCTGGGTTGAATAATTGCCTGTTCTTTTTCTTCTTTTTTCTCTTCTTCAATATATCGGCTTTATCACTTGTGTTCCCTGAGGGAGAGTCTAGATCAGTGTAAGTGCACAGGATGACATCACTTTGCACCTTTCCTCACATTACATCAACCCATAAAACCCCATTAATTCATATTTCATAAGCCTTTTCACATTGGGAACATGTGGGTTCATCTCAGTCCTGGCCGCAGCACCAGATGCAAAGCTGGAGTCAAACAGTATGACTTAAAGATGGAAAACTGAGATCTTGGGCTTGAAAATCCTTTATTTAAGCAAACCTGTAATTCCTCAAAGCGTGAAATCATATCTTTCTCCATCAGATAAACCGACATCCATTTCTGTTAATCTCATCTGGAGGTTTAACAGACAGTTCAGAGCTCATGACAAACAGTTTAGCTGAGGTTGGCAGGTGGTTAAGTAACTTAAATGTTCTTTTTTTGATTCATATCCAGTATATAAATCAGTTCCGTGAGGAGTCCACGAGGTTGCAGACTTGATGAGAAGCATTTTATTATTTTTCATTTTATTTTTTAACATAGCTCTCAGGAGCAAGGGCCAGGCCCGGGTGAGACTAAAGTCTTTTTTAGAACCTCATTGTCGTGGTATATTATAAAGGTAGAAACTGGGTCACTTCATCCAGAAATAACTGCACTCTGTGTAAGGTGGCAAATTAGATTGACATGTTCGTGAACCATAGAAATCTACAATAGTTATTGGTTTAAATTAATTGAAGCCACCACAAATGGTTTTATGTGGATGCTCTGAATTACAGAGATTGAAACAGAAGTAATGAAGTAATACAAGTAAATTACACCAACGTACCCACTCTTAATCTGAAGTTGACAAGCATAAGAGCATGTTTCAGTCAGATCAAGAAACAATAATGATTTTGGTGTCTACATATAAATGTACAAGTGATTTTTATATATACAATATTACGCAAGTAGCAGTATGGGTATATATGAGGCACTGGTGGGAGGCGTGTGTTGTCTCGAGGCCGCAGGCCGAATGCCTTAGTGTCCCACCAGTGACAATATACAGCCATATTGCACTGCTACGAGTGTCATATTGCGATTATACAACAGTTTGACGGCATAATCATGTATATAAAAAAAAATCAAACACGGAGAGTCTCCAAATGCCTTTTGCATGAGGAACTACCTTCTTCGACCGTTCATACACATCTACAGCTGATGTCAGAACAGCAGAAATCATTGCTACTTGTCAAACGTCACTTCAGAGCTAGTATTTGAATAATTCATATAGTCTAAAATGATGACAAAACATATGATTTTGCTCACATTATAAGATTATAAGGTTAAACGGCATGAAATGCCATTAGTCTACAGAAATCTCCCAGTATTTCTCTGTTGCAATCAGGAGATCACAATAATTAACCCCAAAAAAGTCAAAGCAAACACTACCAGATTATGTAGTATAAATACAGCACTACAAAATACAAAAGGAAGAGATCGACAATGCCACTTACCATTTCTGTAATGATTTGTTTAGCCGTAGTTTGAAACATACTCTGAAAAAATGCTGTTTTTCCTGATTAAGGACTTATTATACAGTCTCTGTTGCCATCTTAACTGTCAATTGTCTTTGCTCTCCTCAGCATGACAGGCTGATGGCTGCCAACGAGATGAATCTCTGAAATTATAAATATTTAAAATAGGCACTACCCTTATAAATAAACTGCGTAGCTGCAGTCTAAACAACCACATTCTCACATAAAAAAGGATTTAAAAGTACATTATGTTGTCCAACAGCTGCAACATTTGTCAAACTGTTGTCCTCTCCTTGCCACTCTTGTGGGCAGAGTAATATACAAGGGTAAAGAGGCTCTATGAGTGCTGATATTGCATTAAAATCTCACAGCTATCAGCCAAACAGATTATCAGATTCGAGAACCAGACAGAACTGTTATATAAATAAATAAAAATAATAAATAATGGTGAAAAAATAATGTGAAATGATGATTCTTAGTCATTTAGCGAATCGTTTAAATACTGTATATTGTAACCTTGATAGAAAGAAATAAACAAAGAAAGAAAAGGAAAGCACTTTTTAATGCTGCATTATATAATGTACTTTTCCAAGCATTATAGAAAAGATTAAATGAAAATGACTTTGAAACTTATTAAAACACTGCTTTTTGATTTTGAAGCATTCAGTGCTCATTTTTGTTCAATAAAGTCAAAGCCTTTTGCAAAATTTATTTTGGGGCAGCTAGGTTTTATGTTCTTTATATTCTTTATATTCTTTTTCTTATTTCAGCATAAATAAATGTATGAGAAACAGGGATGTAGGGTATAATGATATGTATATGTATAGTAAACAGAATAATGATTAAACATGACACATTTCAGTCTGTGAAAAATATATATAACTTCCTCCTACTGATTTAGAGACTTAAGAATGTGAACACAACACTTCAGTAACTTCACATATCTCTCACAAATCTACCATGTAATATATATATATATATATATATATATATATATATATATATATATATATATATATATATATATATATATATATATATATATATATATATATATATATATATATAATGCAGCATTCAGACAGGTAAACCAATACAATAAAATAAAAAAATACAATAAAATACAAAATAGCTTTTAAATAATGAATGGTGTTTTGAATTGTATAAATCTAAAGGTTTTTATTCTCTGAAAATAACTTTATACCAACATTAGCCCACTTATTAAGGACATTATCCCAGTTATTAAATGGCAACAACAGTAAAGTGACAGATAAAAATACATCATATAATTATCAAGAATTATTTGTTATACCTGCATAGTGTTATTTTACCGGTTGTTAATTGAGAATATGATACCTTGAAATGGCATGATTAACCAATCAAAATTGAGAATTCCAGAGAGCCATGTAATAAGTGGATATATAGGTTGCATATCTTTTTCGATCACACTATACTGTTTAGTGCAACTCTTAGTTGACTACTTCTGGCTCAAAGCCCAAAACAGTTTTTTAGAGACTGGGCTGGTTTTATGGTTGTAGAGATTCTGCTTGTAGAGCATAGTGGGAAAAAACTTCCTTAGTTCACCCCACTGATGTGGGTTAGGGACCCTAGAGCCCTATAAAGTATAATTACAATAATGGTATGATGGTATGACTGTTTTGCTTGTGAGAAACACTAAGTTTAGTATTTATTGTATATGTGAAACAAGCAAACAACCACAAAATAGAGTCAAAATACTGTAGATACAGATGCAGGCACTTTCAAATTGATTTAGCTGAAATTCCAAGAAATAAAATTAAAAAAAAAATTCTTTAGAAGCCCCCTTGAGTTAAAAAAATGATTTTACATTACATGACAAGCTATCGTTTAAGATAAAATCAGTTACCTTGTTGTTGTTTGCTCAATTCAGCCCAGTCTTTATCTCACGGTGGGTGGAACGAGCGGTTAATAGAACATGAATATCCTTTAATCCTCTGCCAAAATTATTGAAAGTGTGTCTTATTTGGCTTGGCTTCCTCCACTCATTACCGAGAGGTGCTGCTTCTGCCAAAGTCAGCATGGAATTAGAGCTGTGGTGGAGGACGAGGCCTGAGGGAGGAAGATGATTTTAGGTGCATTAAGGGGATAATAGGTTGGATCTGGAGAGCATTTTACTACTGTCTGAGGGAATGCGGATGATATAGTGAAAGTATGAGAAGCAGGAAATCTTCCAGACCACATCGGCAATGCTGAAAGGACACAAGAATAACAAACAGGGTTAGTTAGGAAAAAACTTGAGCTTGCTTCATAGAAGAGAAACGCTGAGTAAATAAACTGCTATGACAAACATGCTGAAGATTCTCACAATTGACTTCATGTGCAGTATGTGTATTTAATGCAAGTAAACAATTAACCCCAATAAACTGTTATTTATTTTCAAAAACAAGTACAATGGTAACAAACTGTTCGATCCAATTTAGTCTTGATCCATTATATTAATAATGCTAATCTACCAATAAATATACATGTTTTTCATGTTAATGTTTGCATTTTTATGATTTTTTTTTTTAGCACTCGTTCTCTAGTTTTATTATGGTTTATTGTTGAAGCCCCTATGAATTTTGGATATGTACATTTTGTGGTTCTGTCACTTTATTGTTAATTGAACATAATGCAAAGTCAATAAACTGATATCCGCAGAGAAAGACATCTACAGTATATATTATAATTTTTTATTTCATGATTATTATAAACAGTGTGAGGCGTTATGCTGGCACAGTGGGTAGCACAATCGCCTCACAGCAAGAAGGTCACTGGTTCGAGGTCAGTTGGCATTGCTGTTTGGAGTTTGCATGTTCTTCCCAACACAATCTCATGGCAATTCGTAACTTTTTGATTTAGTGGCTAATTCGTATGAATTCGAATGATCTAATTTGTACAATTTACTACGATTTGCTCATCCCCCAATGACGGTTGGGTTTAGGGGTGGGGTTAGGTGCCACGCCTCTTTTTTAAAATCGTACGAATTAGCCACTAAACTGACAAAACATAAAATACTTGCGTTTTCTCGTGAGATCAGACTGGTTCTCCCCGTGTTTACATGGGTTTCCTCCTGGTGCTCCGGTTTCCCCCACAAGTCCAATGATATGCAGTTTAGATGAATTGAATAAGCTAAATTGGCCATAGTGTATGTGTGTGAATGCAAGAGTGTATGATGGTTTCCCAGTGATAGGTTGTGGCTGGAAGGGCATCGGCTGCATAAAACATATGCTGGATAATTTGATGGTTCATTCTGCTGTGGCGACACCTTATTAAGAAGGGAACTAAGCCAAAGAGAAAACGAATGAATGAACAGCGTGATAGGGTAATTTAATATAATGTATATATAATATAATACATAGCTATTTTTGATGCATACATAATTCATTATGACTCATGTTCTATGTGGCAGTCTGCAAAGCAGTCATAATGGCCTGTTTGGCAAAGGGGGTAATGGTTTTGTTCACAGGGGTTCAGGTGATTGTGGAAGAATTGGGTTTTTAGTTGTGGTTTGAATGATACTAGTAAAACAACAGTTGTTTTTATTGTCGAAAGAGAAAAAAATCAACTAACCCAAAAAATGTACTGATTGACTTAATATTGACAAAACATACCTGATAACACATGAAACACAGTTCTTACAGTGTCTTTCTGCTTTCTGTTAAAGGAAAAGTGCAACGCATTTAGCACACACTTACAGTATGCATCCATGAGACAAAAATCAACCCAAACCTCAATTAAAGTGAAAACATAAAAGTAATGAAATATATGTGAAAAAAAAATTAAACATGAAAACTAACTTAAAGTGATTTTGAAAATAAAGATGACAAAAGATTAATAAGAGCTTAACAGAAACCCACCTCTCCCATGTGCAATTGGTGTGTAATGGGAAGAGGAGGATGCAAAACAAGAAAAAGAAAACTTTTTAAAAACTATTTAAAGCAGAAGATACTTTAGGTTATTAATAAAAACTTTGTGTAGTTCTATATACTCAAAAAAATATGTATTGAAGAAGAAAATGACGACATCCTGTCTAAAAGATGACTTTGTGCCACTACAACGAGAAGCTGCTAGATTAATTTAGCCTAATTCTTAGCTTCTTAAAGGTACACTGCACTTATTATTTGGAAATAGGCTCATGTTACAACTTCCCTTGAGTTTTACCATTGTTGAATCTTTTCAGCCGATTTTTAACATTCACTTTTAGCTTTGCTTGGATCATTGAACTGGATTAGACGATCAGCATCTCACTCAAAAATGGCAAATGAATTTTGATTGTTTTCTTATTTAGGGCTTGGCTCTTCTGTAGTTACATAGTGTGCTGGGAAATGAAAGGTTGCTAAATGTATGGAAATTCTCTTTTTTTCTTGATACAAAAAAGGTTTTGCTGCTTGTTCAAACTACAATACTTATATTAAATGAGTTGAAACAACACAATTATTAACTTTTTTCTGACAACTTAACTATTTTATGTTTAATCCACTTAAAAACTAGTAACTTATTCAATTTGTGTCTGAATTATTTATTTCAAAATAATAAATTCAGCTTGCACGTTTTTTAAATCTAAAATAAAAATGGCATCAAAACTTTACCAAAGATCATCTAGAAGTGAGATAGTTGTCAATCCTTTACCGTCACTTTTAAACTGCAGCTGTGAGAAATCAGCTGAGCTGAAGTCTGAAAATGTGAATGCCTCATATCCTAAACATCCTGAGTTCCACACGAACTTCCTCCTCAGAATCAATGCTTGTTCATATTCCCACATACATACAATGCTAAAATAAAAAAGTCTGTTTCCTTGATGAATAGTATTGATGTACAGTAATGGAAGTCCAAAATGCTAATCCTCTAAGGGCATACAGTATTGGCGATCACAGGCAAACAGCGTTAGGCAGCTCAAGGCTTCCACCAGTGCCTGGGCAATGATTTTTTCCTCTAATCCTGTTAGTGCTAAAAGTACTTTCCAAACTGAGAGAAGATGAGAGAAGTAAATGCTTATTAGACCCTTCTGATGTGCATGCCGCTGACTCGTATTAACCAAAAAGAAAAATGCACCCAGGGACATTAATGATAGGCATTGACCCTTAGTAATTGTAAAGTGTGTGACTGCATTTGATTAAACACATTTATGCTGAGCGAGTAAAGTGGACCGAAATAATTGCTTTTGGTGTGAGATTTTTTTGCCCAAAATGCCTACTTTGATCTTTTATTGTGGTCATCAAATTTGTCACAGTGTTCAACAGGCATATGTAGACATTGTGTTACAGACAGCAAGACACTTACCAAAGACTAAAAACAAGGAACATAATGCTGATTAAAGTACAACTTCAGGTCCGAAAAATCACAATGTAATATCCCTCGAGGTTAAAAAACTATGTTCTGTAGTGGAAAGAAATGAGCACGTTCATAAGTAGCATGCTTACAGTTCATTTGGCTTTGGTAATGTAGAACACTGTAAAAAATGCTGGGTCCCACACAATCAATTTGTGTTTAAGGGGATTGAACATGCATCAATTAAGTTGCCCCCCAAATATTTTAAAGGGCCACAAACCCCCTTGTTTCAGCAGGGTGTTTTAGTTTGGAAAAAGTCAGGAAAGTGGGTGTGTTCAGCTCTGTTTAAGTGGGAGTGTCGGAGGAGGGAAAGAGGGAGGGTGCTTAAAAATTTGAATAAAAATGGGAGTTTCAGTTTGGGCACACGCTGATTTTTCACAGAGGCATAACAAACACACAGACGCAGGGCAGAACGACAGTTATGTGTTTACATATATATCGTTTGTAGGATATACATGGTTTTACTGTCACTTTGGAGCAATTTAAATGATATACTTCACCCTAAAATAGATATTCGCTGCTACTCTACTCACATTCTGAAAATCCAAGCTGTAGAGGATTTTCTTTCTATATTTGTAAATTTCTGGGTAACTATGCTATTATACAGTACTATACCTATTTCTGTAAATCATTTGTATTGTAGTGAAACATGCATTGGGTCCATCCATAAGTCATTGTTGGTATCCAGAAGTAAAAAAAAATGTAAGTAGGAGGAGATGAACTTGATAAAGCATCTCTTTTTGCATTTCTTTGAGCACTGACAGAAGCTGGTGGCAAAACGCACATCTGTGAAGAAGATTTCTTTGCAAAGAATTGTTTGCGAAATGTTCATATATCTGGCCATTATACTCTACTGTGAACTGTAAGGTACGTACTTATAAGACTTTTCTGTGTTCTCTTTTTGAAAGACGGCTGGTCTCAGGGGCACGTCAAGGACAAACTCCAGACATGCTTTCATGTCATTCTTTTGGAGAAAAGGCATCTTTTGTGCCACCCTTGCGTATTGGCCAGTGATATGCAGAGTGTTTTATATGGTTGACTGGTGCTACTCTGTTCTCAGCTCCTCGGTTTATCAAAAGCCTCCTTCTTATTCACATCAACAGTTTGGAGGGAATACTGTATCTGGGTTGTTTTATCCAGCTTATACAACATTTGCCCGATTGAATGTTGTTTTGCAAAAATTGGAATTTATTTTCTTACATTAAAATGCATAATATTATTATTATTATTAATAATGTGTTTTCTTGTATATGTATACTGTAGTTTGAAGCATGTTTAGTGTCAAAAAACTCAAATATATTTATAATAAATAAATAAATACAGAAAAAAATACAGAAATATGCAGACATTTTTGTTTCTTTACAAGTAAAGTTTCAGTAAGCCATTGAGCTAAACTGGAAGTACAGTATAAACAACAACAACAACAACAACAACAACAAACATATTATTTTTAAATTCCCTTAAAGATAACTTGCAATGGGTTTATCCTTTTAAAAAAATATTTTGTTACTTTAACTTTCTGATACAGAAAAAATTCCTGAGAAAAAAAACAGGGCATAACAGGAAAACACTGCTATGCTGCTTTTATATTCTCTCTCTCTTGTTTTTTTTTTTGTGTAGTCTGTCATCTGGCCAGCTCTTTTCCTGAAGAGCAGCCTATCTGGAAAGGGTCTTTTCTCAAGCTGGTATCAAGAACACTGAGGGTACGACAGCATGTTTCATGACTTGGAAGAGAATTGGATTCTCCTTCTCCACCAGATGGAACTCATCTGTCTCCTTGACAAGAATATTGTGCTAATTTTCCTGATCCCATTATAGGTGGATTGTATAGGACTCTGTACTTTGAGCTGGCCTAGAATCACTTCATGTCTGACATCAAAATTCGAAATCCCTTAGTTTTTGCTTTAAGATATTAATGCTTACGCTTACATGCATGTTCTCAGACATCAAAACTACATTGATTCTTATTCTTCTAAGGTTCATGTATTCTGACTGTAACATCTCTAGTGTAACATTTTTTTTGTCATGGTTCAATATTACAAAATTCCATTTTGAAGCTAGTAATGAAGACTTTTGTCATTAATATGTATAGATTGTTGAAACAGGAGGCTTTGTTTCTTTGTGCGTTGTGTTGTGTTATGAAATTAATGAATGTATAATAATTGTGACAACCTTGAAACCATCATCATACTATAATCATACCAACAGTATCTATAATCATTGAATTCTTACTTGGGGTGCAGGACAATGGTTTTTTTTTTTTATTGCAATTAATCTAATCAATCAAAGAGCCATGTTTGCTCACTTTTTATTTTTACTTTAAAATCCAGTCACATGCTCTTGTAACAAAAAAATGACACACATTTCAGAAGGATTATATTTGTCTTTAATGCTTAATGTCTGTTGCAGATCATATCATGAACTTGTCATCCTTCACACGATCTGTGAAAACAGACTCTTGATGCTCTGCTGAGACTTGAGCAAAACAGATGTTTTTAGTTTGCTCTTCGGGCATCCTGAGTTCAAGTCCCAGCTCGCGGTTCATTCCCGATTCCCTCCCCCACTCGTTCTCCAACTTTCTTTCTTGACCACATACTGTCCTTTCATAATAAAAGAAAGCATGACAAAAATGTACAGGGTTTGGACAATGAAACTGAAATGCCTGCTTTTAGACCACAATAATTTATCAGTATGGTTTAGAGCCCCTTTTGCTGCCAATACAGCATGAATTTATCTTAGGAGTGACATAAACAAGTCCACAGTGGCCAGAGGAAACATCCCAAAGTGGCTTAATAATGTTTAGAACTGGTAACTGTGCAGGCCATGGGAGATGTTCGTCAGTGAACTTCACTTTCATGTTCATCAAACCACTCACCAGTCACCAGTTTTGCTTTGTGTGTTGGTGCATTCTCATCCTGATACACGGCACCGTCTTCACGATACAATGTTTGAGCCATTGGGTAGATTTGGTCTTCCAGGATGGTTTGGTAGTCCTTGGCAGAGATGTGCCCATCTAGCACAAGTATTAGGATTAGGGTATGCCATGATATTACAGCACCAACAATCACTGATCTATCCCCATGCTTTACTCTGAGCATGCAACAGTCTGAGTGCTATGCTTCTTTTGGGCTTCTTCACACTGTAACTCACTTGGATGTCGGGAAAGACAGTAAAGATGGACTTATCAGAGAACCAAAGATGTTTCTCATTGTGCACAGCCCAAATTGTCAGTGCTGACATCACTGAAACTGGCTTTTGTGCATGAGTGACCGAATGTTTGGCTATACCAGCCCGGCCATGTATATTGACCCTGTGGAGGTCCCTATTAACAGTTTTTGTAGAAACAGGGGAGTTGAGGTGCACATTTAATTCTGCAGTGAGTTGGGCAGCTGGAGTTTTGTTTTTTGGATACAATTCAGGTTAGCACCCAGACATCCTTTTCAGACAGCTTCTTCCTGTTGGATGGGGTTCATCCTTCTTAGTGGTTTGCTGACATTAGCCTGGATACCCTGGCTCTTGATACATCACACAGTCTTGCTGTCTTTACTGCCAAGCAAGTCGTGTACCAACAATTTGTCCTCTTTTGAAATCTGATTTGTCACCCATAATATTTAAACTGTAAAATGTGCTATTACTCTGCTAATTATTTATTTGTCTATTAGATTTTAGATGAAAATGCGTATCATTACAACCCTAACAAGTAATCTATTTCAGTTATAATGATTTATTGATTAATTGATAGATTTTTTTTTTTGTAATATAGCCTTATATATAATATAACTATATACACTACAGATAAAAATATATATATAAATATATCCTAAATGTGTGTTTATTTCATTGTAGAATTGTTATTGTATTCAAATTATAAAACATAGAAGAGTTCTGAATATTTCTATCTTGAATGGCCATAGCTGTCAAACAGACCACATGCATTTCATTGAGACAGTGTCAGCTACCTTTCCCGTGACTTTGCATATACTTGCCTCTGTCACCTAATTAACTTCCTGTTAGCCAAAACATAACTTTACTTATTGTTACTTTACAAAAACATTTCTCTCTCGCTTGCTAGACCAATTGAGACACACACCTTCCGGGTTGGTCTAGTAAATTATGCTCAAATATAGGCTATTTTACTAAATAGATTATATTTTTAGGGTAGTGACTTTATAAAATATGACAACAGACATTCAAAGCTTAATTTTAAAATCTCATTAGAAGCGTTAAATATAAATATCACATAACTAAAAATTTCTTCGGTACAGTTTATAACCAGGGACACACCAAGTTGACACCAAACAGCAACCCTGGTGGGCAGTAGTCTGTTTTCTCATTATACAATTGGACACTGGAACATGAAAAGCACACAGACAAAATGTAAATAAAGCAGCAATATAATAATCCGTATCATTTGCAAATATTTGAGAAACTTGCACTCTGATTTGTTGCTGAATAACCAATTAGAGAACTCTTTTGTAGACAACCGATGCTAATACTACACAGTGAATTGGGTCAACTCAATCTGATGTTAACCCAAGAGGCGATGTGGGGAACACACCAAAACCAACTAGTTGTACCGGTGCTAAAGAACGGCCAAATTCTGACCAATGGTCGAACGCCGACTTGGTATTTCACAGCCTTTATACTTATGAATGGTCAAAACTACCACTATAGCTCTAGTGCAACTTTCAATTGTGTTTGGCAGCAGTGTCTCTATAAATAGTGAAAATCCTATATGCTATAAGAACATAAACGTTACTACCTGAGAGAGTTTGGCAGTTTTGGCCCGTTGCTTAATAAATGTATTTAGCTGGTCAATGTCTATGTTATATTAGATTCTGCTGTCGTTGTTGCTACCAGGATCTTTGAAATAAATGAAATCATTTGGTGAAGTGAACTAAAGTTGTAACAAGACCTTTCTAGAACTGCCACTATATTTTGTGCAAAATAATTAGAACACACATCAACTAATCAGAATCACGCATTCAACAGCAATTCATATGATTTAATTGTCTTGAGAAAATATAAAGGAAGCAGTAACTGCATCATCATCATCTTCTCTGGCAGTCATAGAATGAAACTAATGTTCCATTTAGTGTAAATGAGATGCAAATAATTTCTTTTTATTCAACATATTACAAAGTCTTTAATTCTGCATACTGTGGCAATACTGTGAATAGTCAAAGTGTTTTAATGCGTATTGAAATAATACATTTTTTGTTCCCAAAAGCTGAAGTCCACTGCATTAATCTTGGGGTTTTATATCTCTTACATTGTGTAAAGGGAAAACCATCTAATTAGACCACAGTGACAAATAATAAATATGCAGTACACATTTCTACTAAACGTGTAGTATTCTCTTATGAGACAAGAAGTGGCTCTATAAACAGAATCTCCCAAGTGAAAGGAGCCTGTCTCAAATGAATGGGTTTTGCAGGGGAAAACAAGTCTATTTTTAGAGCTTCTGCATTCATATATTTATAAATTTACATGAATCAGTTTGTCTTTTGCCTTTAGCAAATCTGCACTGCTTCGACTCCCCTGTTAAGCATGAGTGAATGGCAATACATGCTTCCTCGGATGAAACGCGATCAATTGTGGCAGGTTAAGGACACACGTGAACCAGGAGGAAGTAGACTCGGCTGACTGATACTCCAGGGCTTTCACGAACTATAAAGGAAAACGTGACTCGACTGCACTCTCAATGGGTCTTGCTGCTCATTCAGAATTCCACTACATTCTCAATGAGGATATTACTGATCCAGTGAGGTGTAAGATATTGAAATGAATGAAAAGTGATATTTAGGCTTTATGCTTAACATTATGTGCTTTAATGAGGTTATAAAAGGTTATCATGTAGAACAGCTGAGCTTAAAGCGATAGTACAACTAAAATGAAACATCTAAATATATTTTGAACAGTGCAAACACTAGACCCCATTGACATTTTTATTTTTTCTTTTACTTTCTTTCTTTCTTTCTTTATTTAATAGGCTTATTTTATGATTGGGTCCCATTTAACATTAAGTGGTCTTAATTTATACACAGTAAAAAAAATGCTACCTTTTTGTTGAATCAAATTATTATTATTTTTTCATTTTAAGTTAAACTTTGTTTAATTGAAAGATTTAGTTGAAACCTGATTAATTTATTAGAATAAGTTAAAGCAGCTTAAAAATATTTGTTGTCTTGACTTTTGTAATAAATTTTTTTTCTATAATGTATGTAAAAATGTATGTATGCAAGCTTGTAATTCTCTGCATTTTTAAAATTAATTGTTGTAAATCTTGTAGCGTTTTGAGTTTAAGAAAAGCACATCATAAATAAAATGTATAATTGTTATTACTTGCATTGAAAGTATTTGGTACAATGCACTTATTGTGTGCATACATGCTTCTAAATTACTTATATTTTTAAAAAATGATCTGCATGCAATTACAATGGTCATTAATTTGAGTACATTTACATTTAGACATTTAGCAGATGCTTTTTTCCCAAAGCAACTTACAATTGCGGAGGCATTCAGCAATTCACCCAAAATACACAGAAGTGCTACAGTATACAACTTGTTTTAGTGCTAGAGTAAGAGTGCTACAGGTTTTGTCCTTTTTTTTTTTTAGAGAGAGAAAAAGTGTTTCTACAGGTGGTTTGTCAAGCCCACTTACCTGTGTGAAGCACACTTCATAAATTCACAGTGTTGGTGTTGTAACACAAAGCTGTACAACAGAGTTGAGGGTCCACATGCAGTTTATTAATAAGAGTATTCAGTTCAAACATGTGGACTGTGTAGTGGACTGGTGATTTGTCATGATTACCAGTGATTCAGGCTTGCAGATCGCTGGTAAACACATGCGCATGCACCTTCACCCGGACTACTATTCTGTCACTTGATAAACTACATTTCCCGTCATGCTCCTCACACCTGTTCCGGAATCACCATTGATTACACACACACACACAGCTGGGAGCTGATCTAAGACTGATTACATGGACTCTTTTGAGAGTGTCTGGATTCTGTAACTGAAGGATGCTGGCATTGGAGTTGAGAATCCAAGTGCAGTTTTATTTAGAAATTGTCAGTCAGGCAGGCAAGGGTCAACCGCAGGAGCAAATGGGTACATGCAGGAAATCCAGAAGGTGTAGTCGAGAAACAGGCAAATGGTCAATAAAGGTAGCAGGCAGGATAAACACAAAACAAGGCTAGGAACAGGAATCATTAAACAAGGCTAGGATCAGGAAACACGGCAAGATATGGAAAGGAAACGCTTCGTAAAGTTACAGGTTAAGAAACAAACAGCAAGACTCAGCCATGTGTAAGTGAGGTGTATATATAGTGAGGTGTATATATAGTCAATGAAGTGTGTGTGTGTGCGTGCGTGTGTGCGTGCGTGCGTGCGTGCGTGCGTGCGTGCGTGCCTGCGTGCGTGCCTGCGTGCGTGCGTGCGTGTGTGTGTGTGTCCAAATGACTGTCAGCTGTGGAAGAAGTGATTGGTGCAAAGCATCCTGGTGGTTGTAGTTCATGTGGTGGCCGACGTGTAGCTCCCCAGCGATCTGCATAAGCTCAGACTGCTGGTCATCGTGACAGTGTCAGCTTGTGTCAGTAAGACGAACGAGTGTGTTTTCTACAGATGGTTTGTTTAGCCCACTCACCTGTGTGAGGCACACTCAGAATTTATAATATTTTGGGTTGGTGTGTGGTGAGGGGTGGGAGAGAAGAGAGGTCTTGGTTTTTAAACACTGTAAGAACCATTTCTTACACCATAACCCACCTTAAATCTACCCATAGATCAAACTTATCATATCAAAGATTTCGTAATCTTACCTATATCCCACCTCAATAGTAGCACCAGAAGTGTTATTTATACAAAATGTGTATACAATATGCAGACAATAAGTACATTCTACCTTTTTAATGCAAATATCCAGTAAGGCCAGGATAGAAAAAAATTTACTCACGATTTACTCACCCACAAGTGGTCCCAAACCTTAATGAATAGCTTTCTTCTTTTATACACAAAATAAGGAATTTAAGAACTAATGACTTACTATTTGTTTTTCCTACTATGGAAGACAATGGTTACAGGTATTCAGCATTCTTCAAAATATCTTATTTTGTGTTTAACAGAAGAGAGACATTCATAAAGGTTTCAAGCACCAAGGATATTCATAAATGCTTGGATTCCACTACTTGCCAACACACATTGTCCTGTGCTGTGAAGTAGTCGAAGAAGAGTGTAGAAAAAGAGCTGTATAAACTACATTTTCCAAAACTACAATGAACAGCAAACATGATGCATTTCTTGTTCTAATCTTTGCCTTTAATAGCAAGTCTTCTACTCGTTTTCTCCTGTCATTCAAAAGAACTGTCCCATAAACTATGAGTCAGTGCTGCCCTCTGAAATCTGGTGGAGAAAAATAAAAGCACTTGTGAAAAAGCGAATGTACTCCGCATGTGTAAAACTCATCCATCTGCACTCATCCATGCTATAGAGTGTGCATGAAAGCTGTGCAGACAAACCTGCACGCAAGACAGAGTGGAACACAAATGGGACTTCTAGCAGTATTTGCAGTGACACAAAGAGCAATTGCCTTTCTTTTTTAGAAGGTGATGCTATTCCAACATATTGCACATTTCAATTTTTCCAAGTTGTAAAGTAATATGTGTGGCATGTTCTGGGATTTTCATGTTTGGGTCTAGTAACTTTTAGAGGCACAGGTTTGTGTGTCATTGAGAGTCCTGTACTGTTTAATTTTGTGGTCTGAGCATGACACAAAGGCTTCAATCGGGGGAAGGAATAGTTCAACCAGAAATGAAAATCTGCTGTTCATTTATTTACCTCAGGCCATCCAAGATGTAGGTGACTTTTCTTTTCAGCAAAACGTTAAAGAAGATTTGTAACTTGGCGGTGGTGCTTGATTCATCAATGATATGCATCACTGTGAGTATAAAAAGAAGCATAAGAGGGAATGCAAAATTAATACCGGCACTCCTGATGACAGATTAGATTGAGGTTTTATGATTAGCCTTTCCAAGAAACTGTAAATTATAACATTATTAGCTGTAATCCACAGCCTTAGACACATGGAGGGAGTCGGACTGTTCAGACTGACTGGCTGTTCAGACTGACACCGACACGAGAATTTGTTTCTTTTAATGACAGAAGTAAAAAACTGAACAATTATTTGAACTGTACAACCTTACAAGCTAAAAATGAACATTTATTTTTATCTTTTTTTATCCACAAAGTGTGCAGCTTTTGTCACTGCAGTGTATCTTAATAGGCTTTTGGAAGAGCATTTCAAGTACACTACTAGTACGTTGATATTAGTATACTTACTAAATAAAGTATACTTTTATACTTGACCTTTGCTTAAGTATAGTTCTTTATCATAAGGGTGTATTTACTGACTTGCCAAGATCAGTCTTGTACTGCCAGGAGGAGTATTGCTGCTCTGACAGTCAAGTTGGGTCAAAGCTAGGGATGCTCCGATCAGGATTTTTGCAGCCGATACAGAGTACTGATTCCTTGTAATGGTGATTGGCTGATACTGAGCACCGATTCTAATGCTTCAAGCTTTATAATGCATTGAGCAGATTTTGAACCTTAAGAGAAGATCTTGCCTTACCTAAGAGAATAAATCAAAGATGCTGCATATAATACCTTAAACACATCTCGTAAAACCATTTAGGTGTTAAGGTGTCATGGCGAGAAGCAGCTTTACAGAAAATAATTCATTCATTCATTTTACTCTGGCTTAGTCCCTTATTTATCAGGAGTTGCCACAGCGGAATGAACTGCCACAGAAAATAATATAACACAGATATAAAAATTGTTATGAAAAATTATACAGCAATTTGGAAACATTGCAAATGATGAAAGAAAAATTCAACATGACTCAATCAAAAAAAAGTTTGGAGCTCACATTTGATGCAGAAGAATGCTCACCTATAAATCTAACACTTCTTTACTAAAAGAAAATAGGCCTATAAACTACTGTTTATAGCAATGAGTGTATTACAAGACTTTATATTATTAAATATTCATGTTAAAAAATAAATTAAGTTTTATTTATCTAATAATTCCAGCCAGCTTTTAGTGAATTTGCAATATTGTCAAAACAGAACTTTCAGTTGTTATATGTAATAAGGCCTAAATACATGCAGCTATTGACAGCAGATCACTCAATGAGAGAGAGAGGGGGATTTGCACTTGTGCTATCTATACTGCTCTATTCATTTAACCGAAGAAATGTAATGTATAGACCATCACTGTGCCTCTTGCGATCTGATCTCTTGCTCATTCACTGTCGTCGCCATATTTTAACAAATTTTTGGGGATCACGGGGCTGGTATAAATTTGCAGGAGACTCGCGGAGCTTCAGGGAGAGGTCATAAAGTTGGATGTGACGCTAGATAGGGGCGAACGCGTCACAGCAGCTCAAACACTGGAAATACAATGGCTGCACCTGCAACAAAGAAAGCATCACTCGCGCGAGTCGCGCCAATAAACTAAACTGAGGTCCCATCGCATCTGTATATATTTTAGCTGCTGTGACGCGAGCACATTAATCGCTTACGCCCCCATACATCATTTACCCGTGTTGTGGCTTCTGTAGGCTATGCATAATATACGGGAGCGCACGTGCGTCTTCGGTCCTGTCAGATGTGGCGTGCGCACTCTTATTCCCATACAGCAGAAAGTGGCTATGTAGAACTCCACTGTGCGCAGTTCTGAGAGCAGAAATTTGTAATCACGTGACCGTGTAGAGACAGAAATCACATGTTGATGTGTAAATCAGATATTACATACGGCCATTTAGCTTGTTTATTAAAAGAAGTTGTGATTTGGTGCTATATATAAAATACAATTAACTTGACTTCAAGGGGGAGCGGGGAAAGCTGTTGGGAGGGCAGGGGCCACCCTAATATAATGGTAGGGGAAACACTGTTTTGTATGTGCTGTGCTGCTGATATGGCAGCAATAAATCCACTTGTTGATAATAAAGTAGAAAAGTCACGATATAATCAATTTCCACATAAATAACATAGCGTGTCTGTCAGTGTATCTGAGTCTGTTTTGATTTACTGATTCATTCGGTTTATAAACTATTTAAAAAAAAACTCCAGACCATTTACATGTATCTGTGAATTACAGATAATAATGCTGTAAATAATATTATGTTTCTTGTACAGATGGATTGTTTTAATTCATAAGATCTCATTGTATTGCCAGAAGCTAAGAATATTAATTTTGCGTTTCCTGATATACTTTTTTATAGGACCGGAATTGAGAAGCACTGGTTTAAAGAAAATAAATCTTCTGTATATCTTGGATGTCCTAAGCGCATGTTAACCTTAAATTTAATTTAGTAAACCATTTATTAATTTCTTCCAGTTAAAGCCAAAATTATTAGCCCTTCTGTTAAACTTTTATATTTTCTAAGAGTTTTTTTTTCAAGACATTTTTGTCTATTTTGTCTGTGCCAAGGTGACAGTATACATTATATTTTTCTACGAATTCTTCAACATTAGAATTCAGCTCATAGTAAAATTTAAATTTTTAGCTAGGTTATGATGTTAAGCATGCAAGTTTTAAGGCAGTTTATTGGATAACAGTGATTTGTTCTGTAGCCATTCAAATATACTGCATATATATATATTATAATATGAAAAGAAATAAGACTTTCTCTAGAAAAAGAAAAAAATATTATAGAAAATACTTGGGCTGTTAAACATAACCACTTCGAAAGTTATCACTCGATTGAATGGGCATTATCATTAACTGATAGATATTTACAGTATATATACAGTCACAATTATAGAAATAATACAATTATTTTTTAAAAATTATAAAATTTCACAATTATAGAAATTTAATAAATAATATAAATCTCATTAACTTTCGGCTGCAGCCGTATGTGATCTATAGTTAATTAACCATGTGGATGGATGATAACAGCTTTCTGAGCATACTAGTAGGCACAGAAGGCCCCTACTAGCCCATATCTATCAGCTGATAACCACTGATAACGCCCATTCAATAAAGTGATAGAATTTGAAAAAATCGTTTTATAATTTTGAATTTTTATAAATCTTTTTATCATTTTATTATTCGTATAATTATGACTGTATATATATATATATATATGTATATATATATATATATATATATATATATATATATATATATATATATATATATATATATATGTATATGTATATATATATATGCATACATATATACATACATATATATATATATATATATATATATATATATATATATATATATATATATATATATATATATATATATATATATATATATATATATATATATATATATATATATGTATATATATATGTATATACATATTCATTCATTCGTTCGTTTTCCTGTCGGCTTAGTCCCTTTATTAATCCGGGGTCGCCACAGTGGAACGAACCGCCAACTTATCCAGCATTTGTTTTACGCAGCGGATGCCCTTCCAGTCGCAACCCATCTCTGGGAAAAAATATATATATACACTGTATAAACACATTTGGAAGTTGACATTTGAAGTGGATCAGTAGGTTTGAAAAGACACAAGAACGAAATGACTATTTTTTTTCTTTTTTTCATTCAAAGCAAGATTTCAAGCTTAAACGTTGGCACCCTTGGATTGGAGTAAAATAGGAAGTTAAATATTCCCTTTAATTTCTGATGTTACTGTTTTTTAATATCATGTACGTTGATTACTACATACACTTTTTATTTTATTTACAATTTTTTAGCTTTGTGAAGCTGGAATGTGTTAAACCTGTCGGGGACACGCATATCAAGAACAAAGTAGTAATGTTTTTCATAAGGATTGTTCTGGAAGAAAACGTCTGGTTATTTGTTACAGGCCCCAGAGGCCGGATAACAGTGGGAGGTCAGTAAGCTGGCTCAATCTGTGTGCATGGATGAACATAGCAAGCTTTAAACCATGATTCACTGCACTCGCTCTGAACCTGCAAGCTTTCTCACACGCGCACACACACACACACACACGCACACGCACACGCACACGCACACACTCCATGCTGCTTTACACAAGAACAGGTAAATTCCTCACACACACTATCTCATCAGGATGTGACTAGTTACGACCACAACAAATGTCTCATTCAGGCCTGTCACACAATTCTGGACATTATAAGTGTGCATTATATTCCAAACTTATGCTTTCGTTACCTGTCGCCGCTCTCGTCAGACTCTCATTGTCTCCTTTTGAGTGAATCACTGAAGGTGTAGGAATGTAGGAAGCTGAACAGCAAGATGGAAAAACTCAATTACAGACTTTACAATTGCAGAGAGGTAAAGTAAATGAAAATAGAGGAGTTTGTGTATGCAAGGGTGAAGGATCATAGGAGTTTTCACGTTATGGACTGTTTCTGCCCTACTTTAGTGAATATGTTGGCGGATTAGCTCATTATTGTCCGGCAGAGAATGATTTCTTGGGGTCAAACGCATGACACGTGCTGTTCAATGATTGATGAAGGAGGGAGCCTGTCTATTTAGCTTCCATGCCTTGTGCTGTTTAATATCATTCAGACACTTTATGAAATCATAATTAAAATCCATTCATAGTCCAGTGCTGAATCATAACCACACTATCTTTAAAGTGACAGAAGATGCACCTGGCTATTGTGAAAGAGATTTGTTCGTAATAGGGTGTTTCTTCAGTTGGGAGTGCTTTTATGTCTTAGGGGTTGATGTTTTTTTATTTTTTTTATTTACTACTGTAGATTTTTCTTGTGCCTTGAATGTTTTTTAAGTTGTTAAAATAAGTTTTAGTAAAAAGGCTTTCTTAATGCATAGTTTTTCTTTGTCCTTGACTTTAAGTTTTACAATATAAAAATTCACCAAAAAGATTTTAATTATTAACATACTATGATCTACACAAAGAGTGAAATAAAATGATTAATTATTGCGTGAAAGTTATTTATAAGGGTCACAGATATTTTGGTGTCTGTCAGATTAAACTGACAAAGTAGAAATATGTAGTAGAGAAAGCATATTAAATGCAAGTACCTGCTTTAATGTTTCTTGTCTAAAAAATTTAATTGGAAAGTCTGGGAGACACAATGTTAATAAATGTCACTCAGCGTTAAAAAGAAACTATACTTTGACTGGTAGTTATTAAAATATATAAAAGAATAATTGATCACACTGGATTTAGTTATATGTTTAAATTATTTTAAAAATCATATTGCAGACAGATGGGACAAAGCAATGATAGTAGCATAGTAGCATTGACATTTAAAATTACAATTGATTTTGAAATGAATATTTTGGGGTTGCACTGATTAATGTGAATATATAATAAAAATAAATCCTTTTTTTTTAGACTTTTTTAAAACTAAATCTTCTTACACTTAGTCAGGGGTGCCCAAACTTTGTATATGAAGAGCCAAAAACCAAATAATATTGAGAGATATGGGCCAAAGATAAATATAGCAAACTATTTTACATTAAAGTTGCCATGGTTAATTTTTTTTTATTCAATTCATAATATTTATGTATAAATAAATAGAAAACATAACTTTGAATCATATAACCTAATGCTGAATATAATTTATAATTATAACTTGCAATAAAAACAATCACATTTATAACAGTGTAGTTCAATGCTGAATACACTAGTCAAGTAGAATCTGCCTTTGCCTTGATTCGCTCACCAAAGTCTCTGCATTTTCCTCTTTTCTTCGGGTGACAGTATGCACATTTTAAACTAAATGTGATTCATTAAAACCATTTCAATTGAAACATTTAATTTCAGTAAACTTTTTTGTAGCTTAACAATAAAACAAATATTAGGTTACATAAAATTTTAAATGACAATCTCTTAACCATCCCCATCAGTCTCCCTTTCTTTTGTCTTCTGTATACCTGTAAAATGTATAATCATTTTCATATATATATATATATATATATATATATATATATATATATATATATATATATATATATATATATATATATATTAAATACATAATACAAATTACAAGTTAATAATACAATATTTAAAAAAATATATATATCAAAATCGCCTACAATCTATTCTTTCAAATTTTCTCTTCTCAAATCTGATTATTTTCCCCTGATACACCTGGCTCAAAGATGTAACATTATGGGAGACGACATGGCAAAATAAATTCAAAAATAATATCTATTTTAACACAATTGAAAATAACAATCAAAACATCAGTATCAGTATGTTCAATCAGTGTGAAAAGCAAGTGAATGGATGCGGTAAGTGTTGTCAGCGCTAGTTTATGGATGCAAAACAAAACATAAAGCCCAAGTTGGAGCACAGCTTTGGCCAACTGCCCAAACAGTGAATGATCAGCGACCCCGTCAAACTCTCTTACTGAGTTTAAATAAGGGCAAAATATCTTGTTAACTCAGGGACATAATTTATATAATAATAATGATAATACTAATAATAATAATAATATATCAATAATAATGATACTATCCGGTTAATCATAATAATAATAATAAGAAGAACAAGAATAAGAATATTTAAATAATAATAATAACAGGCTTTTAATAATAATTAAATATTTTGTGTTAGCCCTGGGCCATCATTCATTACAACAACATTTCAATATAATTTTAGCCTATTATAATTGAAACTGTTCAATATTATTTTTAGCCTATTATAATCATTGTATAATCATTATTTATGGATTTTACCGAACAGATCCATTACAGAATGAATAGTCTTACATGCAAATTGTCACGGTTACACAAGGAGGACAAAGCAGGATTTGCTTTAAGGGTATTTATTAGTGCGATGCGACAACAGCAGAGAAGTGAAGCAGGTGAGTGGTGTAGCAGAGGGAGAGCGATTTCACACACAGTTCATATGGTAATAGTCCCTTCCCTTAATCAGGTGTATTTGCATCGACAGGGGAAAGAGGAAATCCACGGAAGAGCACAGGAGAAATCGGGAGGGTCATTGAGGAGAATCATCAGACTTTGATTCCAGCCGGTGAGTGAATGAATGACGTAAGTAATTATAGTGTGCTGGTGATTGCAGGTGTGGGTGATTAGTAGTCTGGTGAGGGTTCACGTTTGTGGTGTGGGGTGGATGGTGACTGAATGTGGTGACTACGGGAGCAAGCAGGGCATTACCCCCCTCCCCCCCTTCACGGGTGACTCCAGGCACTCTAGACTGGTGGCTGGAATGGCCTCGACCTTGTGGAGCTGGGTGGTCCACATATTGGTGGTTGAATTCCTCAAGGAGGGTCGAGTCCAGGATATCATTGTGGGATGCCCATGATCTCTCCTCGGGCCTGAATCTTTCCAGTCTATAAGTTACTGGATTGGCCGTTCCACCACCGGGAGTCGAGAACTTCCTGAACTCGATAGATGTTGTCGCCGAGGACTTCAGTTTGTTCTGGAGGGGGAGGCAGTTCCAGTTCTGTGGATGGAGGAGAAACTGGGTCAGAGTGAGGTTAAGCAGGGATACGTGAACGGTGAGTGAGATCCGATAATGTGGAGGCAAATTGAGATGGTAGGTGACAAGGTTTATTTGTATTGTCCTATGTAGTGAGGACTCAGCTTACAGCAGGACAGATGGAGGATGATGTCTCTAATGGAGAGCCATGGTCATGTTTGGCCACCAGTATTTTTGTTGGGGGAGCGAGAGGGTTCGCCTGCTGCCAGGATGTTCTGAGCCTAGGGAGGTGTGCATACTATCCAGTAGCTGGAACCAGTGCCTAGTAGGTATGTAGATGAGACCCAGAGGGACTTCATGGGGCGCTGGTCGGTTATGACGGTGAAGGGAAATTGAGCTCCTTCCAGTCAGCGCCGCCAGTGCAGCAGTTTAATGGCCAGTAGCTTGTGATTACCTATACCATAGTTCTGTTTGGTGGGTGTTAGTTTCCTGGAATAGTACGCACATGAATGAAGGGCTCTGGGTTCACCAGACCACTGAGAGAGGATGGCACAAACTGCATCGGCTGCGTCTGCTTCTCCTATGAAGGGCAGTGTGGGATCTGGATGTCTGAGGATGGGAGCTGTAGTGAACTTTTGTTTGAGTAGTTCGATGGCTTAGTGGGCATTTGCGTTCCAGGATAGTACATGTTGTCCGCTTTTAAGAAGGGAGGTTAGTGGGGCAGAGAGAAGGCTGTAGTTTTTAATAAAGCGCCGGTAAAAGTTGGCAAACCCAGGAAATTTTTGCAGCTCCTTCACTGTTTTGGGTTCTTAGCATTTGAACACTGCGTCAACCTTGCCAGCTTCCATGCTGACCCCCTCA